>NC_056735.1:1190234642-1190252142 GCF_019279795.1 Protopterus annectens | reverse complement strand
ATCATTTGTGTAAGACTCTCTTGTAGGATGTTGACATCATTTGGAGATTCTATGACCGCACCCAGTTTGCAGTCATCAGCAAACGTTGTCAGCTACAAACCTTTAGTTTTTGCTTCTACTTTGGAGAAATAGATTAAAAACAGTAGAGGTCCCAGGAATGATCTCTGTGGAACACCACTGGTTACAAGTTTGTTGTTGGAGGTGGATTCCCCTATTTTGACTGTATGGGTTCTATCAGTGAGCCACTTAGCAACCCATCTAATAGTACGAAGGTTGATACTTATTATTTTTTTTAATTTCTCCAAGTCTTTTGGGTTTCTAATACCATGATGGGAATGGACTCCATTCCTAAGTCAAAGTATGATTAAAGTTCATGAAATTAGTATTGTTTCAATCTTTAATGTCAGCCAAAAAGTGCTCTTTGCAGCACCTGCAATGTGCCCAGTAATGACTCCTTCTGCAATTTGTATGGAGTTACATGTATTGGTAACATATCTAAATACGATTGTAGATTATTTTTTATAAGACCAGTTGCTCCTACTACTATTGGAACCATCTGTGTGTATCTTTCTTCCACATTGCTCTCATTTCTGCCTGCAGATCTTGATATTTTATGACTTTGTGTCTGTCTGCATGCAAGACACTGTAGTCACTGGGCGTAGCAATTTCAATGATCAATGCTGCTTTTGTCTTCTTTTCATGGACTACTATATCTGGTTTTCTCACATCTATCTTTTGAACCGTTGGTAATGGGTGATCCCATGTGATGCAGATTTTATAATTTTCTATGATGCTCTGTGGCTCATGTTTCCAGAGTTTTTCAGTTACTTCAATATTATAATGTTTGCACAATCCCCAATGCAACGGTCTTGCCACATTATTCTGCCTTTCAGTATACAGTGCTTCAGCCATTAGTATGTCACAACTAGCAACGAGGTGTGCGACTGTTTCTAATTCTCTTTTACAATACTTAAATTTGTCTGTTTCTCCCACATGTTCAATGGATTTTGTAAAGCAACGTGTACATAGACCACTATCTTGGGCCGCCAATATTAACCTTTCATCTTTAGGTTTGAATTTGCCTCTTCTCAACCATTCCTGTGTTTGATCCTTATCAACATGGGGTTATTCCAGGAATTTTCTGTACTTGAAACTACATTTATGCATTTTTCACATTTCTTCCCTTCTCATCTGATCCTTCACCTTATATTCTTTCTTTTGTTTTTTGGCACATTCAGTTGCTCCCTGGTTTTTATTTACTTCTGGTTTGATTTCCATTCCTGCTTTACTCCGATATGCTTCTGCTAGATTAAGCAGAGAAGTCATCTTAGATTTATTCTCCTCATGTTTCAAAACTTTCACTACATTTGGGTCTTGTGAAGTCAGCAGATATGTGTACAGTCCCACGACTGCAGATCTATACATGTATGTAATCAGTTTCAAGGAGGCCCATACCTTCTTCGGAATGAGGAATATATAATCTTGGTATGCACTGATTTTTATAAATCATCTGATGAGCATAAAGCATCCTTCTTGTTTTCCTGTCTAATCTATCCAACATGTTTTGGGGCCAGTCAGTCACTCTAAAACTGTAAGTTAAGATAGGAAGAACAAATTGGTTTATAACTTGAATTTTGTTCCTAAATGTCAACTCTGTTTTCAGGATTAATTTAAATCTTCTAAAATATTACTTACTAAATTTTATTTGTATTTGTTCATGTTTTATTGTTGATCCTTCATTAATTCCTAAATAGACATATATCTGGACTGTTTCTCCCTGGGCCTCCGCTGAAAATTGGCTTCATTCCAAGTTGGACTTTCCCAGTAAACAAATGTTAAATAAATAAATGAATATTTATACATTACCTCTTGCTCAAGTTCTTTTATATCACATTCTTGTTCCAAACTCATATTTTCTTGGCGCTGCAGTTGTCCTGCTTTAAAGGTTGCTTTTGCACATTTATCAAGACCAAATGACATTCTTATATCATTTGAAAGTTTTGACTACTTGCAGTTGTGCTTTCAGTTCCTCATTTGATGAGCTATACAGTTTTAAGTCATCGACAAAGAGAATATGAGAAGTCTTTACACTTCGTTGTTTTCTAGGAGTCAAATTATAGCCATGGCATAATCTGTTAAGTAGACAGTTTAATGGGTTAAGGGCAAGAGAATAGCAGTGGTGACAGGGAGTTATCTTGGAATATCCCCCTTTAAATTTTTATCCCTGGAATAATAATTTGTCCTTTATCATGGCTTAAATGCAAAGCGGTCTGCCACTATTTCATGGTCACTGTAATGTAGTCGATCAGTGTAGGGTGTATCTTATACATTTTTAATCACTCTTTTATCCATGAATGTGGGATGCTATCAAATGCTTTTTTGCAGTCAATCCATGCCATACTTAGATCCTTTCCCTTTTTACAGTTCTCTAGTATGACTTTATTTAGCAACAGATGATCCTTTGTTCCATATGACTTTATTTTATTACCCTTTTGTTCTATTGCCAAGATTGAATTTTCTTCTAAAGGACTATAAACTCTGTCAGCATCAATTCTGGTGTATAGTTTATATGCTATTGGAAGGCAAGGTATTGGTCTATAATTTTTAGGATAACTTGCAGGTTCACTTTTAAGTAGAAGCATTGTTTTTCCTGTTGTTAACCAGGTTGGTGTTTGCTCGGGGTGTACATATCAATAGTTCTTACTCATAGCTAAATCTTCATGCAAAGATGTTAATACTTTTAGCCAGAAGTTAGGTACTGCATCTGGGCCTGGGGTTTTCCATTTGGAGGCTTTTCTTAACTTTATCTCAGTCTTCCTGGCTGTTACTTCATCACATTTCATATCCTGTGCATTTGAACTTCTTATTCTTTCTTTTACTTCTCCTTCCTATTTAGCATTTTTGCTATGTTCTGCAAAATCTTCATAGATATTTCTCCAAAATGTATCTATTTCTTCTTTTTTGGGTAGTCTTTCAATTCCTTTTGGCTTATTTCCCAATTCTCTATAGAACTTTTTGGGGACATCAGTAAATTGCTTATTTTGTACTTTTCCTTTATATTTATCTGTGTATCTTCTAAGTTTTTCTGCCTGTGCTGAGACCTTTAGTTTATCAGGTCATCTACGAATAATTTATTACCTGGTAACCCATGAACATGTGGTGCACTACTGGAGAGAGGTGGCCTCTTTACATCCACACTCTGACCCAGTGACGAGTGGTGCTCCTCGCCGACCTTGCGGCCGGCTATCCCTGGCCAACCGCAGATCCATGGTGCTATGGTATCATTATGTTTAGGCGGGATTCTGACTTTGAGGCATTCAGTCATAATCCCAAAGATGGTAGCTTCACACCAATGGTTCCTCAACCAAGCACATACACCAGATGTCCAAACCTGTGGTTCCTCTTGTACTGAGCAGGATTACTATCGCAACAACCCATCATCAGTAGGGTAAAACTAACCTGTCTGATGGCGGTCTAATCCTGTTCTCTATTAGTGGGTGAACAATCCAACGCATGGTGAATTCTGCTGCACAATGATAGGAAGAGTTGATACTGAAGGATCAAAAAGTGACATCACAATGGACGCTTGGCCACCACAAGCCAGTTACCCCTGTGATAACTTTTCTAACACCTCCTGCTTAAAACCCAAAAAGCCAGAAGGATCATGAGACCCTGCTTTCACAGTCTGTATTCATACTGAAAATCAAGATCAAGTGATCTTTTGCCCTTCTGCTTCATGGGAGGTTTCTGTCCTCCCTGAGCTTGCCTTAGGACACATACATTACTCTTTGACAGGTGTATGCCCTAATCAAACTCTGTACCTGACACTGTCCCCAGAGTGGGTCACGCCCAGATGACTGGGCACTTGAAGCCAGAAGCAAGAGCCCCACTGAGACTCACCCCTCCACCTCATTGGGTAAGTGAAAAAAACGATAACAGTACTTAGCTGGGTTTGTTTGATGACTGAGTGGGGAATAGTGTCAAATGCCTTGGCTAAGTCTAGGTAGATTTTATGCATAGATTTCCCCTCGTCCAGAGCCTTGGTGGCTGTCTTGAAGAAGTCCACCAGGTTTAACAGGAGTGATCTCCCTTTGACAAATCCAAACTGAGTAGGGTCAAGTGTTTGGAGATTACCTACATCTTTGTTGATAAGTTCAATGATGATTTGCTCCATGGCCTTGCAGATAAGGCCAGTCAGGCTAATAGGTCTATCGTTCCCTGGGTCAGTGGAAGTACCACCTTTGTGCAAGGGAAAAGGGAATAACGGTGACAGTTTTCTATTCAGCGGGGTTGAAGAAGGTGCTTAGACTATGACTGAAAAGAGTACCCTATGGTGTTGCTAACTCTTGTTGGAGGCCATGTAGAATGCAGTCTGGGATGTTATCAGGTTCTGTACATGCTGTGTTTTTGGCCTAAGAGAGGGAGTTTACAACCTGCTTTTTAGAGATACAAGGTAAGGGACAGGTGGTAGGGATGTCATGGGTTGAGTGTGGTGGGGAAAGAGGAGTGAAGTTTTCACAGAACCTGTCAACCAACAGGTTAGCTATGTCCACAGACTTAGTATATGTGGTATTAACCCCGGCATCTACATTTTTTTTTGTATATTTGTTTAATAACATCATACTTTTTTACAGAATTTACTGTTGTCACCCATTTTTTGATTTTTTAATGTGCTGTCATTTAATTTACTGATGATTGGAAACTGAGCAGTACATGTTTTGAAACCACTTGTACATCAGTATGTAGCCTAAATGACTAAAAGTACTACTGTATAGCCTCAATTGTGACTTTTTTCAGGGACTTCCCTAATTATAGCCCAGATTTTGATCTGTTCCCCCTAAAATCTATTTTCTTTTCAAGTCAGTGACATAACTTAGAGCCAGTGAATGCTAGCAGACATTAACGTCACAGACTTTGTTTGCTTCAGAAAATGCATGCTAGTTAAATTTCTCTTATTTAACACTGTTTAAAATCACTATGTAAAACTGTCCCTGATACGACTCGGCCCTTATACTTTTCGGCTGTACTCTAATTCTAGAGATAAGAGGCTGAGAGCTATGTTACATTTACTAGTATATGTCAAGGTGGGTTAGCAGTAATAGCCAGTTAGCCCCTCATCCCCCCATGCAATCCAACATCTAGGTCCATGATAAAGTATAACTGATCCCCATGCATTCCAACATCTAGGCACATGATACAGTAAAACTGACCCGCATGCATTCCAACATCTAGGTCCATGATATAGTATAACTGACCCCCATGCATTCCAGCATCTAGGTCCATGATATAGTATAACTGAACCCAATGCATTCCAACATCTAGGTCCATGATATAGTTCAACTAACCGCCATGAATTCCAACATCTAGGCCAATGATATAGTACAACTGACCCCCATGCATTCCAACATCTAGGTCCATGATATAGTATAACTGACCTCCATGCATTCCAACATCTAGGCCCATGATATAGTATAACTGACCCCCATGCATTCCAACATCTAGGTCCATGATATAGTATAACTGACCCCCATGCATTCCAACATCTAGGGCCATGATATAGTATAACTGACCCCCATGCATTCCAACATCTAGGACCATGACATAGTGTAACTGACACCAATGCATTACAGCATCTAGGGCTATGATACAGTATAACTGACCCCCATGCGTTCCAACATCTAGGGCCATGATGAAGTGTAACTAACACCCATGCTTTCCAACATCCAGGGCCATGATATAGTATAACTGACCCCCAAGCATGCCAACATCTAGGCCCATGATATAGTATAACTGATCCCCATGCATTTCAACATCTAGGTCCACGATATAGTACAACTGACCCCCATGCATTCCAACATCTAGGTCCATGATATAGTGTAACTGACACCAATGCATTCCAGCATCTAGGGCTATGATACAGTATAACTGACCCCCATGCATTCCAACATCTAGGGCCATGATGAAGTGTAACTAACACCCATGCTTTCCAACATCCACGGCCATGATATAGTATAACTGACCCCCATGCATGCCAACATCTAGGTCCATGATATAGTATAACTGACCCCCATGCATTCCAACATCTAGGTCCATGATATGGTATAACTGACCCCCATGCATTCCAACATCCAGGGCCATGATATAGTATAACCGATCCCCATGCATTCCAACATCTAGGTCCATGATATAGTATAACTGATCCCCATGCATTCAAAAATCTAGGTCCATGATATAGCATAACTGAACCCCATACATTCAAACATCTAGGTCCATGATATAGTAAAACTGACCCCCATGCATTCCAACATCCAGGTCCATGATATAGTATAACCGATCCCCATGCATTCCAACATCTAGGTCCATGATATAGTATAACTGATCCCCATGCATTCCAAAATCTAGGTCCATGATATAGTATAACTGACCCCCATACATTCAAACATCTAGGTCCATGATATAGTAAAACTGACCCCCATGCATTCCAACATCTAGGTCCATGATATAGTATAACTGACCCCCATGCATTCCAACATCTAGGTCCATGATATAGTGTAACTGACACCAATGCATTCCAAAATTTAGGGCTATGATATAGTATTACTGACCCCCATGCATTCCAACATCTAAGGCCATGATAAAGTGTAACTGACACCCATGCATTCCAATATCAAGGGCCATGATATAGTACAACTGACCCCCATGCATTCCAACATCTAGGTCCATGATATAGTGTAACTGACCTCCATGCATTCCAACATCTAGGCCCATGATATAGTATAACTGACCCCCAAGCATTCCAACATCTAGGTCCATGATATAGTATAACTGACCCCCATGCATTCCAACATCTAGGGCCATGATATAGTATAACTGACCCCCATGCATTCCAACATCTAGGACCATGATATAGTGTAACTGACACCAATGCATTCCAGCATCTAGGGCTATGATACAGTATAACTGACCCCCATGCATTCCAATATCTAGGGCCATGATGAAGTGTAACTAACACCCATGCTTTCCAACATCCAGGGCCATGATATAGTATAACTGACCCCCATGCATGCCAACATCTAGGCCCATGATATAGTATAACTGACCCCCATGCATTCCAACATCTAGGTCCATGATATAGTGTAACTGACACCAATGCATTCCAGCATCTAGGGCTATGAAACAGTATAACTGACCCCTATGCATTCCAACATCTAGGGCCATGATGAAGTGTAACTAACACCCATGCTTTCCAACATCCACGGCCATGATATAGTATAACTGACCCCCATGCATGCCAACATCTAGGTCCATGATATAGTATGACTGACCCCCATGCATTCCAACATCTAGGTCCATGATATAGTATAACTGACCCACATGCATTCCAACATCTAGGGCCATGATATAGTATAACCAATCCCCATGCATTCCAACATCTAGGTCCATGATATAGTATAACTGACCCCCATACATTTAAACATCTAGGTCCATGATATAGTATAACTGACCCCCATGCATTCCAACATCCAGGGCCATGATATAGTATACCCGATCCCCATGCATTCCAACATCTAGGTCCATGATATAGTATTACTGATCCCCATGCATTCCAAAATCTAGGTCCATGATATAGTATAACTGACCCCCATACATTCCAACATCTAGGTCCATGATATAGTATAACTGACCCCCATGCATTCCAACATCTAGGTCCATGATATAGTATAACTGACCCCCATGCATTCCAACATCTAGGTCCATGATATAGTGTAACTGACACCAATGCATTCCAAAATCTAGGGCTATGATACAGTATTACTGACCCCCATGCATTCCAACATCTAGGGCCATGATAAAGTGTAACTGACACCCATGCATTCCAACATCGAGGGCCATGATATAGTATAACTGAACCACATGCATTCCAACATCTAGGTCCATGATGTAGTATAACTGAACCCCATGCATTCCAACATCTAGGGCCATGATATAGTATAACTGACCCCCATGCATTCCAACATCTAGGTCCATGATGTAGTATAACTGAACCCCATGCATTCCAACATCTAGGGCCATGATGTAATATAACTGACCCCCATGCATTCCAACATCTTGATCCATGATATAGTGTAACTGACACCCATGCTTTCCAATATCTAGGGCCATGATATAGTATAACTGACCCCCGTGCATTCCAACATCTAGGGCTATGATATAGCGTAGCTGACACCCATGCATTCCAACATCTAGGGCCATGATATATTATAACTGACTGCCATGCATTCCAATATCTAGGTCCATAATATAGTGTAACTGACACCCATGCAGTCCAACATCTAGGTCCATGATGTAGTATAACTGACCCCCATGCATTCCAACATCTAGGTCCATGATATAATATAACTGACCCCCATGCATTCCAACATCTAGGGCCATGATATAGTATAACTGACCCAAAAGCATTCCAACATCTAGGTCCATGATATAGTATAACTGACCCCTATGCATTCCAACATCTAGGTGCATGATATAGTATAATTGACCCCTATGCATTCCAACATCTAGGTCCATGATATAGTATAGCTGATCCCCATGCATTCCAACATCTAGGTCCATGATATAGTATAACTGACCGACATGCATTCCAACATCTAGGGCCATGATATAGTATAACTGATCCCCATGCATTAAAACATCTAGATCCATGATATAGCGTAACTGACACCCATGCATTCCAACATATAAGGCCATGATATAGTATAACTGACCCCCATTTCCAACATCTATATCAATGATATAGTATAACTGACTCCCATGCATTCCAACATCTAGGTCCATGATATAATATAACTGACCCCCATGCATTCCAACATCTAGGGCCATGATATAGTATAACTGATCCCCTTGCATTCCAACATCTAGGTCCATGATATAGTATAACTGAACCCCGTGCGTTCCAACATCTAGGGCCATGATATAGTATAACTGACCCCCATGCATTCCAACATCTAGGGCCATGATATAGTATAACTGACCCCCATGCATTCCAACATCTAGGTCCATGATATAGTATAACTGACCCCCATGCATTCCAACATCTAGGTCCATGATATAGAGTAACTGACACCAATGCATTCCAACATCTAGGGCTATGATACAGTATAACTGACCCCCATGCATTCCAACATCTATGGCCATGATAAAGTATAACTGACACCCATGCATTCCAACATCGAGGTTCATGATATAGTATAACTGACCCCCATGCATGCCAACATCTAGGTCCATGATATAATATAACTGACCGCCATGCATTCCAACATCTAGGTCCATGATATAGTATAACTGACCCCCACAAATTCCAACATCTAGGTCCATGATATAGCATAACTGAACCCCATGCATTCCAAAATCTAGGGCCATGATATAGAAAAATTGACCCCCATGCATTCCAAAATCTAGGGCCATGATATAGAAAAATTGACCCCCATGCATTCCAACATCTACTTCCATATTATACTATAACTGACCCCCATGCATTCCAACATCTAGGTCCATGATATAGTATAACTGATCCCCATGTATTCCAACATCTAGGGCCATGATGTAGTATAACTGACCCCCATGCATTTCAACATCTAGGGCCATGATATAGTATAACTGACCTCCATGCATTCTAACATCTAGGTCCACGATATAGTATAATTGACCCCATGCATTCCAAAATTTAGGTCCATGATATAGTATAAATGACCCCCATGCATTCCAACATCTAGGTCCATGATATAGTATAACTGATCCCCATGCATTCCAACATTTAGGTCCATGATATAGTATAACTGACCCCCATGCATTCCAACATTTAGGTTCATGATATAGTATAACTGACCCCCATTCATTCCAACATCTAGGTCCATGATGTAGTCTAATTGACACCCATGCATTCCAACATCTTGGGCCATGATATAGTATAATTGACCCCCATGCATTCCAACATCTAGGTCCATGATATAGCATAACTGAACCCCATGCATTCCAACATCTAGGGCCATGATATAGTATAACTGACCCCCATGCATTCCAACATCTAGGTCCATGATGTAGTATAACTGATCCCCATGCATTCCAACATCTAGGGCCATGATATAGTATAACTGCCCCCATGCATTTCAACACCTAGGTCCATGATGTAGTATAACTGAACCGCATGCATTCCAAAATCTAGGGCCATGATGTAGTATAACTGACCCCCATGCATTCCGACATCTAGGTCATGATATAGTGTAACTGACACGAATGCATTCCAACATCTAGGGCCATGATATAGTATAACTGACCCCCATGCATTCCAACATCTAGGGCCATGATATAGCGTAACTGACACCCATGCATTCTAACATCTAGGGCCATGATATATTATAAATGACCCCCATGCATTCCAACAACTAGGTCCATGATTTAGTGTAACTGACACCCATGCAGTCCAACATCTAGGTCCATGATAAAGTATAACTGACCCCCATGCATTCCAACATCTAGGTCCATGATATAGTATAACTGATCACCATGCATTCCAACATCTAGGTCCATGATATAGTATAACTGACACACATGCATTCCAACATCTAGGGCCATGATATAGTATAACTGATCCCCTCGCATTAAAACATCTAGATCCATGATATTGTGTAACTGACCCCATGCATTCCAACATCTAGGTCCATGATATAGTATAACTGACCCCCATGCATTCCAACATCTAGGTCCATGATATAGTATAACTGATCCCCATGCATTCCAACATTTAGGTTCATGATATAGTATAAATGACCTTCATGCATTCCAACATCTATGTCAATGATATAGTTTAACTGACATCCATGCATTCCAACATCTAGGTCCATGATATAGTATAACTGACCCCCATGCATTCCAACATCTAGGGCCATGATATAGTATAACTGATCCCCATGCATTCCAACATCTAGGTCAATGATATAGTATAACTGACCCCCATGCATTCCAACATCTAGGTCCATGAAATAGAGTAACTGACACCAATGCATTCCAACATCTAGGGCTATGATACAGTATAACTGACCCCCATGCATTCCAACATCTATGGCCATGATAAAGTATAACTGACACCCATGCATTCCAACATCGAGGTTCATGATATAGTATAACTGACCCCCATGCATGCCAACATCTAGGTCCATGATATAGTATAACTGACCGCCATGCATTCCAACATCTAGGTCCATGATATAGTATAACTGACCCCCACACATTCCAACATCTAGGTCCATGATATAGCATAACTGACCCCCATGCATTCCAAAATCTAGGGCCATGATATAGAATAACTGACCCCCATGCATTCCAACATCTAGGTCCATATTATACTATAATTGACCTCTATGCATTCCAACATCTAGGTCCATGATATAGTATAACTGATCCCCATGTATTCCAACATCTAGGGCCATGATATAGTATAACTGACCACCATGCATTTCAACATCTAGGTCCATGATATAGTATAACTGACCTCCATGCATTCTAACATCTACGTCCACGATATAGTATAATTGACCCGCATGCATTCCAAAATTTAGGGCGATGATATAGTATAAATGACCCCCATGCATTCCAACATCTAGGTCCATGATATAGTAAAACTGATCCCCATGCATTCCAACATTTAGGTCCATGATATAGTATAACTGACCCCCATGCATTCCATCATTTAGGTTCATGATATAGTATAACTGACCCCCATGCATTCCAACTTCTAGGTCCATGAGGTAGTCTAATTGACCCCCATGCATTCCAACATCTTGGGCCATGATACAGTACAATTGACCCCCATGCATTCCAACATCTAGGTCCATGATATAGCATAACAGAACCCCATGAATTCCAACATCTAGGGCCATGATATAGTATAACTGACCCCCATGCATTCCAACATCTAGGTCCATGATGTAGTATAACTGATCCCCATACATTCCAACATTTAGGGCCATGATATAGTATAACTGCCCCCATGCATTCCAACACCTAGGTCCATGATGTAGTATAACTGAACCGCATGCATTCCAAAATCTAGGGCCATGATGTAGTATAACTGACCCCCATGCATTCCGACATCTAGGTCATGATATAGTGTAACTGACACGAATGCATTCCAACATCTAGGGCCATGATATAGTATAACTGACCCCCATGCATTCCAACATCTAGGGCCATGATATAGCGTAACTGACACCCATGCATTCTAACATCTAGGGCCATGATATATTATAAATGACCCCCATGCATTCCAACAACTAGGTTCATGATTTAGTGTAACTGACACCCATGCAGTCCAACATCTAGGTCCATGATAAAGTATAACTGACCCCCATGCATTCCAACATCTAGGTCCATGATATAGTATAACTGATCACCATGCATTCCAACATCTAGGTCCATGATATAGTATAACTGACCCACATGCATTCCAACATCTAGGGCCATGATATAGTATAACTGATCCCCATACATTAAAACATCTAGATCCATGATATAGTGTAACTGACCCCACGCATTCTAACATCTAGGTCCATGATATACTATAACTGACCCCCATTTCCAACATCTAGGTCCATGATATAGTATAACTGATCCCCATGCTTTCCAATATTTAGGTTCATGATATAGTATAAATGACTTTCATGCATTCCAACATCTATATCAATGATATAGTATAACTGACTCCCATGCATTCCAACATCTAGGTCCATGATATAATATAACTGAAACCCATGCATTCCAACATCTAGGGCCATGATATAGTATAACTGATCCCCTTACATTCCAACATCTAGGTCCATGATATAGTATAACTGACCCCCATGCATTCCAACATCTAGGTGCATGATATAGTATAACTGACCCCCATGCATTCCAACATCTAGGTCCATGAAATAGAGTAACTGACACCAATGCATTCCAACATCTAGGGCTATGATACAGTATAACTGACCCCCATGCATTCCAACATCTATGGCCATGATAAAGTGTAACTGACACCCATGCATTCCAACATCGAGGTTCATGATATAGTATAACTGACCCCCATGCATGCCAACATCTAGGTCCATGATATAGTATAACTGACCGCCATGCATTCCAACATCTAGGTCCATGATATAGTATAACTGACCCCCACGCATTCCAACATCTAGGTCCACGATGTAGTATAACTGACCCCCATGCAGTCCAACATCTAGGGCCATGATATAGTATAACTGACCCCCATGCATTCCAACATCTAGGTCCATGATATAGCATAAGTGACCCCCATGCATTCCAAAATCTAGGGCCATGATATAGAATAACTGACCCCCATGCATTCCAACATCTAGGTCCATGTTATACTATAATTGACCTCCATGCATTCCAACATCTATGGCCATGATAAAGTATAACTGACACCCATGCATTCCAACATCGAGGTTCATGATATAGTATAACTGACCCCCATGCATGCCAACATCTAGGTCCATGATATAGTATAACTGACCGCCATGCATTCCAACATCTAGGTCCATGATATAGTATAACTGACCCCCACGCATTCCAACATCTAGGTCCACGATGTAGTATAACTGACCCCCATGCAGTCCAACATCTAGGGCCATGATATAGTATAACTGACCCCCATGCATTCCAACATCTAGGTCCATGATATAGCATAAGTGACCCCCATGCATTCCAAAATCTAGGTCCATGATAAAGTATAACTGACCCCCATGCATTCCAACATCTAGGTCCATGATATAGTATAACTGATCCCCATGCATTCCAACATCTAGGTCCATGATATAGTATAACTGACCCACATGCATTCCAACATCTAGGGCCATGATATAGTATAACTGATCCCCATGCATTAAAACATCTAGATCCATGATATAGTGTAACTGACCCCACGCATTCTAACATCTAGGTCCATGATATAGTATAACTGACCCCCATGCATTCCAACATCTAGGTCCATGATATAGTATAACTGATCCCCATGCATTCCAACATTTAGGTTCATGATATAGTATAAATGACCTTCATGCATTCCAACATCTATGTCAATGATATAGTTTAACTGACATCCATGCATTCCAACATCTAGGTCCATGATATAGTATAACTGACCCCCATGCATTCCAACATCTAGGGCCATGATATAGTATAACTGATCCCCATGCATTCCAACATCTAGGTCCATGATATAGTATAACTGACCCCATGCATTCCAACATCTAGGTCCATGATATAGTATAACTGACCCCCATGCATTCCAACATCTAGGTCTATGATATAGTATAACTGACCCCCATGCATTCCAACATCTAGGTCCATGATATAGTATAACTGACCCCCATGCATTCCAACATCTAGGTCCATGATATAGTATAACTGACCCCATGCATTCCAACATCTAGGTCCATGATATAGTATAACTGACCCCCATGCATTCCAACATCTAGGTCCATGATATAGTATAACTGACCCCATGCATTCCAACATCTAGGTCCATGATATAGTATAACTGACCCCCATGCATTCCAACATCTAGGGCCATGATATAGTATAACTGACCCCCATGCATTCCAACATCTAGGTCCATGATATAGTATAACTGACCCCATGCATTCCAACATCTAGGTCCATGATATAGTATAACTGATCCCCATGCATTCCAACATCTAGGTCCATGATATAGTATAACTGACCCCATGCATTCCAACATCTAGGTCCATGATATAGTATAACTGACCTCCATGCATTCCAACATCTAGGTCCATGATATAGTATAATTGACCCCATGCATTCCAACATCTAGGTCCATGATATAGTATAAATGACCTCCATGCATTCCAACATCTAGGTCCATGATATAGTATAACTGACCCCATGCATTCCAACATCTAGGTCCATGATATAGTAGAACTGCCCCCCATGCATTTCAACATCTAGGTCCATGATATAGTATAAGTGACCCCCATGCATTGCAACATCTTTTAAATTTTCCCTTTTTTTTTTTAAAATAAAAAAACCCCCTTTTTTTTTTAAAAAAACCCCCCCCCCTTTTTTTTTTAAAAAAAAACCCCCCCCCCCTTTTTTTTTAAAAAAAATTTTTTTTTTTCCCCCCCCCCCAAATTTAAAATTCCCCTTTTAAAAAAGGGGGAAAAAAAAACCCCACCCCCAAAATTTATTAAAAACCCCCCAAAAAAAAAAAAAACCCCATGCATTCCAAAATTTGGGGGGAAAAAAATAAAAAAAAATTTCCCTTTTTAAAATAAAAAATTCCCCTTTCCCCCTTTTTTGAAAAAAAAACCCCCCCTTTCCCCCTTTTTTTGAAAAACCCAACCCCGGGGGAAATTAAATTTTCCCCAGGGGTTTAAAATTTCCCCATGTTTAAAACGGGGCCATGAAAAAAAAAAAAAATTTTAAATTTTCCCCCCCTTTTAATTAAACCCAAAATTTAAATTTTTTTTAAAAAAAAACCCCCGGGTTTTCCCCCTTCCAAATTTGGGGAAAAATTTCCCCCCCCAAAAAAACCCCCCCCAAATTTCCCCTTTTTTTTAAAATAAAAACCCCCCCCAATTATTTTTAACCCCCCCCCCCCCTAAAAAATAAAAAAACCCCCACCCCCCCAAATTTAAAACCCTTAAAAAAACCGGGGGAAAAAATTCCCCCTTAAAAAATTTTTTTTTAAAAACCCCCCTTTCCAAAAAAAAAAAAAAAACTTTTTTTTTGGGGGAAAATTTAAAATTTAAATTTTAAACCCCCTTAAAAAAAATTTTAAACCCCCCAAAAAAAAAATTTTTTAATAAAAAACCCTTTAAAAAAATTTTTTAAATTTAAAACCCCTTTTTTTGGCCCCTTTAAATTTTCCCCCCCAAAAAAATTTCCCCCTTTTAAGTTTTTGGGTTTTTTTTTGGGGAAAAAAAT
The DNA here is from genome assembly GCF_019279795.1 of Protopterus annectens. Classification (NCBI taxonomy): domain Eukaryota; kingdom Metazoa; phylum Chordata; order Ceratodontiformes; family Protopteridae; genus Protopterus; species Protopterus annectens. The sequence continues at coordinate 1,190,236,143 of NC_056735.1, read as the reverse complement.
TTTTTAAATTTTCCCCCCCAAAAAAATTTCCCCCTTTTAAAAAAAAAAATTTTTAAAACCCCCCTTTAAATTTAAAATTTTAACATTTCCCCCTTTTTAAAAAACCTTTAAATTTAAAAGGGGGGCCCCCCCCCCCCAAAAAAAAAAAAAAAAACCCCCCCCCCAAAAAAACCTCCCCAAAAAAACTCCCCTTTTTTAAAAGGGGAAAAAGGGCCCCAAAAAAAAAACCCCCCGGGTTCCAAATTGGGAAAAATTTTTAAAACCGGTTAAATAAAATGCCCCCTTTAAACCGGTTAAATAAAAAACCCCCCCTTTAAAACCGGTTAAAAATTAACCCCCCCCATTTTTTTTAAAGTTTGCCCCCATTTTTTTAAAAAAGGTTTGCCCCCCCCCTTTTAAAAAAAAGGGTTAAAAATTTCCCTTAAAAAATTTTTAAAACCCCCCCCCTTTTTTTTTTTAAAAAAATTTAAAATTTAAATTTTCCCCCCCGGGGGAAAATTTCCCCCCAAAAATTCCCCCTTTCCCCCCTTTTTTAAAAATTTAAAAAAAAAAACCCCTTTTAATTAAACCCCCCTTTTTTAAGCTTTAACACATCCATATATATTTATGAATGATTAACTTACCCATGAATTTAACTCAGTCCAATTGGGTATAATAAGATCTACCCATCATTCCAAATCTGGGTCCATGATAATAACTGACCCATCTTTCCAAATTGGGTCATGAATGATCCAACATCATTCCAAATTAGGTCCATGATATTAACTACCCCATGTTTAAACTTATCCATGTTTAAAACTCCCCATGATTAAATTTTACCATAAATTAATATACCCCATGCATTCAATCTAGTCATGATATTAAACTGACCATGATTAAACTACCCCATGATTAACTACATGATTAAATCTAGCCATGATTTAACTGCCATGTTTTAAACTACCCCATGTTTTATACAAATGCATTCCAAATTAGTCATGATGACCCCCAGCATTCCAACATCTAGGTCCATGAAAAGTGTAACTGACTCCCATGCAGTCCAACATCTAGGTCCATGATGTAGTATAACTACCCCCATGCATTCCAACATCTAGGTCCATGATATAACTGACCCCCATGCATTCCAACATCTAGGTCCATGATATGTATAACTGCCCCATGCTTTCCCAAACATCATATATATATATCCCCAATCACCCAAATCTAGGTCATGATATATTAAATACCCCATGCTTTAAATCAGGTTATAATCCCCATGCTTTCCCAACATCTAGGTCCATGATATAGTATAACTGACCCCATGCATTCCAACATCTAGGTCCATGATATAGTATAATGCCCCATGCATTCCAACATCTAGGTCCATGATATAGTATAATGACCCCATGCTTTCCCAAAATCTAGGTCCATGATATAGTATAACTGACCCTTTCCCAAACCCGGGTCCATAAATTAAATGCCCCCATGATTAAACTGGCCATGATATATATAACTTGCTTTC